>NW_026651682.1:0-2500 GCF_029873635.1 Malania oleifera | reverse complement strand
GTTTTGGGTTTTGGGTTTTAGGGTTTAGGGTTTAGGGTTTTGGATTTAGGGTTTTAGCATTAGGGTTTTGGGTTTAGGGTTTAGGGTTTAGGGTTTAGGGTTTAAGGTTTGGGGTTTAGGGTTCGGGTTTCAGGTTTTGGGTTTAGGGTTTGAGGTTGGGGTTTAGGATTTAGAATTTACGGTTTTGGGTTTGGGGTTTGGGGTTAGGGTTTGGTGTTAGGTTTAGGGTTTAGGGTTTAGGGTTGAGCGTTTTGGTGTTTAGGTTTTAGGGTTTGGTTTTTAGGGATTAGGGTTCTGGGTTTAGGGTTTAGGGTTTAGGATTTAGGGTTTAGCGTTAGCGTTTCGGGTTTAGGGTTTAGGGTTTAGGGTTTAGGATTTAGGGTTTAAGGTTTAGGTTTTAGGGTTTAAGTTTTCAGGTTTTAGGGTTTGGGTTTTAGGGTTTAGGGTTTAGGGTTTAGGGTTTAGGTTTAGGGGTTTAGGGTTTGGGGTTAAGGTTTGGGGTTAGGGTTTAGCGTTCAGGGTTTAGGATTTAGCGTTTAGGGATTAGGGTTTACGGTTTAGGGTTTAGGGTTTCGGGTTTAGTGTTTAGGGTTTTGGGTTTAAGGTTTAGGGTTTAGGTGTTAAGGTTTTAGGGTTTAGGTTTTAGGGTTTTGGGTTACGGGTTTAGGGGTTACGTTTTAGGGTTTAGGGTTTAGGGTTTGGGTTTAGTTTTTTGGGTTTAGGGTTTAGGGTTTTGGGTTTGGGGTTTGCGGTTAGGGTTTAGGGTTAGGGTTTCAGGTTTAGGGTTTCTAGTTTAGGTTTTCGGGTTTTGGGTTTCGGGTTTAGGGTTTAGGGTTTAGGGTTTCAGGTTTAGGGCTTTTCGTTTTGGGTTTAGGGTTTAGGGTTTAGGGTTTAGGGTTTGGTGTTAGGGTTTAGGGTTTAGGGTTAGGGTTTAGGGTTTTGGTGTTTAGGTTTTAGCGTTTGGGTTTTAGGGTTTAGGGTTCTGGGTTTATGGCTTAGGGTTTTGGGTTTCGGTTTCGGGTTAGGGTTTCTGCTTTGTGTTTCGGGTTCGGCTTTAGGGTTTCGGGTTTCGGGTTTCGGGTTTGGGGTCCGGTTTGGGGTTCGGGTTTCGCGTTTCGGGTTTCGGGGTTTAGCGTTCCCGCTTTAGGGTTTCCGGTTTCCGTGGGGTTTGGGGTTTAGGGTTTTAGGGTTAGGGGTTAGCGTTTAGGGTTTAGGGTTTAGGGTTTGGGTATTAAGGTGTGGGGGTTAGGGTTTAGGGTTCAGGGTGTAAAGGTTTATAGCGTTCATGTTTAGGATTTACGGTTTTGGGTTTAGGGTTTTGGTTTATTGTGTAGGTTTAGGGTTTAGTTTTTGGGGTTTGTTAGGTTTTGTGTTTAGGGGTTGGGGTTTAGCGTTTCTGGTTCGGTTTTTGGGTTTAGTGTTTAGGTTTGGGTTTAGGGTTTACGTTTTTAGATTTAGTTTTTAGTTTTTAGATTTTGGGTTTTCGGGTTTAGTGTTTCGCGTTCGGGTTTCGGGTGTTTTCGGTTTTTGTCTTTTGGGGTTTTCGGGTTTCGTGTTCTGGCTTTCCGGGTTTCGGGTTTTCGGGTTTCGGGTTCTTGGCTTACCGGTTTTTGTTACGTTCCGGCGTCGATGTTTTCGATGGTTTCGGTTTCTGGGTTTCCGGGTTTCGGGTTTCCGGGTTTTAGGTTTACGGTTTAGAATTTCGGGTTTGGTGTTTTGGGTTTAGGGTTTATGGTTTCCGGTTTCGGGCTTATGGTTTTAGGGTTGAGAGTTTGGTTTAGTGTTTTGGGTTTTAGGGTTTTGTGTTTAGGGTTTTTAGCGTTTGGGTTTTAGGGTTTAGGGTTTTGGTTTAATGGCTTAGGGTTTTGGGTTTAAGGGTTTTTGGGTTTAGGGTTTATGGTTTGTAATTGTTTAGGGTTTGGGCTTCAGGGTTTAGGGTTTCGGGTTTGCGGGTTTTGGGTTTTGGGTTAAGGTTTTGGGTTTGGTTTTAGGTTCATGGTTTAGGTTTAGCGTTCAAGCTTTAGGGTTTACGTTTTAGGTTTAGGTTTTAGGGTTTTAAGGGTTAGGATTTAGGGTTTTGGGTTTAGGGTTTTATGGTTAAAGGTTTTGGGTTTAAGGTTTTTGGGGTTAGGTCGTAGCGTTCAAGTTTAAGTTAGGCATTCAAGGTTTAAGGGTTTTGGGTTTTTGTGGTTTTGGGGTTTGGGTTGTAGTTTTTATGTTTAGGGTTTTAGTTGTTTGGGGTTTTTTGGTTTTTGGTTTGGTTTAGGTTTTAGGGTTTAGTGTTTGGGCTTTAGCGTTTGGGGTTTTGGGTTTAGGGTTTTGGTTTAGTTTTTAGATTTAGGTTTTTTCAGTTTTGAGTTTTGGTTTTTACTTGTTAGTTTAGCGTTTAGGGTTTCCCGGGTTGTTGTTTCGGTTTTTTGGGTTTGGGGCTTTTCTCGTGGGGTTTGTGTTCTGGATTTAGGGTTTTAGAGGGTTTAAGGTTTAGGGTTAGGGCTTAGGG